>NW_027140569.1:230000-232500 GCF_036365525.1 Heterodontus francisci
GCCCAGACACTGAGACTTATATATATGCACACACACACACACACACCACAGCCCAGACACTGAGAATTATATATATGCACACACACACACACACACACACACACACACCACAGCCCAGACACTGAGACTTATATATATGCACACACACACACACACACACACACACCACAGCCCAGACACTGAGACCTATCTCTTTTCGCACACACACACACACACCACAGCCCAGACACTGAGACTTATATATATGCACACACACACACACACACACACACACACACACACACCACAGCCCAGACACTGAGACTTATATATATGCACACACACACACACACACACACACACACACACACCACAGCCCAGACACTGAGACTTATATATATGCACACACACACACACACACACACACCACAGCCCAGACACTGAGACTTATATATATGCACACACACACACACACACACACACACACCCCAGACACTGATTCCTATATACATGCACACACACACACACACACCACAGCCCAGACACTGATTCCTATATATATGCACACACACACACACACACACACACACACACACCACAGCCCAGACACTGAGACTTATATATATGCACACACACACACACGCACACACACACACACACACCACAGCCCAGACACTGATTCCTATATATTTGCACACACACACACACACACACACACCACAGCCCAGACACTGATTCCTGTATATATGCGCACACACACACACACACACACCCACACACCACAGCCCAGACACTGATTCCTATATATATGCACACACACACACACTCCCTCACTCACACCCACACACACACACACCACAGCCCAGACACTGAGACTTATATATATATATACACACACACACACACACAGACACACACACCACAGCCCAGACACTGAGAATTAGATATAAGCGCACACACACACACATACCACATCCCAGACACTGAGACTTATATATATGCGCACACACACACACATCACACACACACCACATCCCAGACACTGAGACTTATATATATGCGCACACACACACACACACACACACCACAGCCCAGACACTGAGACTTATATATATGCACACACACATTCCACAGCCCAGACACTGATTCCTAAATATGCACACACTCACACACAAACACACAAACACACACACACACAAACACACACCACAGCCCAGACACTGACTCTAATATATATGCACGCACACACACACACACACCACAGCACAGACACTGATTCCTATATATATGCACACACACACACACACACACACACAAACCCAAACACACACACACACACACACACACACACACACACACACACACACACACACACACACACACACACACCACAGCCCAGACACTGATTCCTATATATATGCACACACACACACACCACAGCCCAGACACTGAGACTTATATATATGCACACACGCACATACACAAACACACACACACGCACACACACACACCACAGCCCAGACACTGAGACTTATATATATGCACACACACACACACACACACACACACACACACACCACAGTCCAGCCACTGAGACTTATATATATGCACACACACACACACACAAACACACACACCACAGCCCAGACTCAGAGACTGAGATATATACACACACACACACCATTGCCCAGACACTGAGACTGATATATATGCACACACACACACACACCACACCCAGACACTGAGACATATATATATGCACAAACACACACACACACACACACTCACACCACAGCCCAGACACAGAGAATTATATATATGCACACACACACACACACACAAACGCACACACACACACACACACACACACACCACAGCCCAGACACTGAGACTTATATATATGCACACACACACACACTCACACACACACACCACAGCACAGACACTGAGACTTATATATATATGCAGACACGCACAAACACACACACACCACAGCCCAGACACTGAGACATATATATATGCACACACACACACACACACACACACACACACCACAGTACAGACACTGAGACTTACATATGTGCACACACACACACACAGACACACACACACAGTACAGACACTGAGACTTATATATGCACACACACACACACACACACCACAGCCCAGACACTGAGAATTATATATATGCACACACACACAATCACACACACACACCACAGCACAGACACTGAGACTTATATATATGCACACACACACACACACTCACACACACACTCACACCACAGCACAGACACTGAGACTTATATATATGCACACACACACACACACTCACACACACACTCACACCACAGCCCAGACACTGAGACTTATATATATGCACACACACACACACACACACACATCACAGCCCAGACACTGAGACTTATATATATGCACACACACACACACACTCACACACACACTCACACCACAGCCCAGACACTGAGAATTATATATATGCACACACACACACACACAC
>NW_027140569.1:237500-280763 GCF_036365525.1 Heterodontus francisci
TGTTTATTTCTGACACTCACACACATACACAGATCTGGTAACATTGCTGCAGTCTGATGTCTAATTTCTCTGTTTATTTCTGACACTCACACACATACACAGATCTGGTAACATTGCCGCAGTCTGATGTCTAATTTCTCTGTTTATTTCTGACACTCACACACATACACAGATCTGGTAACATTGCTGCCGTCTGATGTCTAATTTCTCTGTTTATTTCTGACACTCACACACATACATTGATCTGTTAACTTTGCTCCAGTCTGATGTCTAATTTCTCTGTTTATTTCTGACACTCACACACATACACAGATCTGGTAACTTTGCTCCAGTCTGATGTCTAATTTCTCTGTTTATTTCTGACACTCACACACATACACTGATCTGGTAACTTTGCTCCAGTCTGATGTCTAATTTCTCTTTTTATTTCTGACACTCACACACATACACAGATCTGGTAACATTGCTCCAGTCTGATGTCTAATTTCTCTGTTTATTTCTGACACTCACACACATACACTGATCTGGTAACTTTGCTCCAGTCTGATGTCTAATTTCTCTGTTTAATTCTGACACTCACACACATACACTGATCTGGTAACTTTGCTCCAGTCTGATGTCTAATTTCTCTGTTTATTTCTGACACTCACACACATACACTGATCTGGTAACTTTGCTCCAGTCTGATGTCTAATTTCTCTGTTTATTTCTGACACTCACACACATACACAGATCCGGTAACATTGCTCCAGTCTGATGTCTAATTTCTCTGTTTATTTCTGACACTCACACACATACACAGATCCGGTAACATTGCTCCAGTCTAATGTCTAATTTCTCTGTTTATTTCTGACACTCACACACATACACAGATCTGGTAACATTGCTCCAGTCTGATGTCTAATTTCTCTGTTTATTTCCCTTCCTCACAGTTAACTTGCTGACGATTGGGATCCTGTCTCGGGGAAAGTGCGGTCTCTCCAAATGTGTCACTCGGTACCTGGTGGCCATGTCAGCGGCGGATCTACTGGTCATTATCCTGGACCTGATATTCAGACACATTCCCATTGTTTATCTGGAACAGTTTCTGTTCCTGTTGTCCATCCCCGTGTGTAATATCCACGCTGTCCTGCTTTACACAGTCACAGACTGTTCTGTCTGGTTCACCGTCACTTTCACCTTTGATCGATTTGTGGCCATTTGTTGTCAGAATCTGAAAAGTAAATATTGCAGTGAGAAAACATGTGCTGTGGTTGTGGGAACAGTGAGTTTGCTGAGCTGTTTAAAGAACATCTTCTGGTATTTTATGTTAACGGGTCGGTATTGGCTGGTGAACATCCCCTGGTTTTGTGATGTAACAATAGATGTTCCGGAATCTCGTGTCTGGGGAACAATCGAGTTCCTCCACAACATTCTAACCCCGGTCATCCCATTTGTGCTGATTCTGCTGCTCAACGCTCTCACCGTCAGACACATTTTAGTGAGCAGCAGAGGACGCAGGAGACTCCGGGTTCACAGCAGTGGGGAGAGTCACAGAGACCCCGAGATGGAGAGTCGAAGGAAATCTATCATTTTACTGTTAGTTATCTCTGGTAATTTCATGCTGTTGTGGGCCCTGTTAATGGTGTATTCTATATGGAACCGGATGTATTATTTGGGTTATCAGTCTGTTTATCTCCCTGGGTTTCTGCTGGAATTGGCCTTCATGCTCCAGCTCCTGAGCTGCTCCACAAACACTGTGATTTACGCCGTGACCCAGACTCAGTTCAGAGAGCAGGTGAAGAATGTGCTGAAATATCCCTTTAATACAATTGTTAAATTAATTCAATAATCAGAGGAGGGGGAGGGGCCTGTCACCATGGAGACAGAGCGGGGGAGGGGCCTGTCACCATGGAGACAGAGCGGGGGAGGGGCCTGTCACCATGGAGACAGAGCGGGGGAGGGGCCTGTCACCATGGAGACAGAGCGGGGGAGGGGACTGTCACCATGGAGACAGAGCGGGGGAGGGGACTGTCACCATGGAGACAGAGCGGGGGAGGGGCCGGTCACCATGGAGACAGAGCGGGGGAGGGGACTCTCACCATGGAGACAGAGCGGGGGAGGGGACTGTCACCATGGAGACAGAGCGGGGGAGGGGACTGTCACCATGGAGACAGAGCGGGGGTGGGGACTGTCACCATGGAGACAGAGCGGGGGAGGGGACTGTCACCATGGAGACAGAGCGGGGGAGGGGACTGTCACCATGGAGACAGAGCGGGGTAGGGGACTGTCACCATGGAGACAGAGCGGGGGAGGGGCCTCTCAACATGGAGACAGAGCGGGGGAGGGGCCTCTCACCATGGAGACAGAGCGGGGGAGGAGACTGTCACCATGGAGACAGAGCGGGGGAGGGGACTGTCACCATGGAGACAGAGCGGGGGAGGGGACTGTCACCATGGAGACAGAGCGGGGGAGGGGACTGTCACCATGGAGACAGAGCGGGGGAGCAGCCTCTCACCATGGAGACAGAGCGGGGTAGGGGACTGTCACCATGGAGACAGAGCGGGGGAGGAGACTGTCACCATGGAGACAGAGCGGGGGAGGGGCCTCTCACCATGGAGACAGAGCGGGGGAGGGGCCTGTCACCATGGAGACAGAGCGGGGGAGGGGACTGTCACCATGGAGACAGAGCGGGGGAGGGGCCTGTCACCATGGAGACAGAGCGGGGGAGGGGCCTCTCACCATGGAGACAGAGCGGGGGAGGGGCCTGTCACCATGGAGACAGAGCGGGGGAGGGGCCTGTCACCATGGAGACAGAGCGGGGGAGGGGACTGTCACCATGGAGACAGTGCGGGGGAGGGGCCTCTCACCATGGAGACAGAGCGGGGGAGGGGCCTCTCACCATGGAGACAGAGCGGGGGAGGGGACTGTCACCATGGAGACAGAGCGGGGGAGGGGAGTGTCACCATGGAGACAGAGCGGGGGAGGGGCCTCTCACCATGGAGGCAGAGCGGGGGAGGGGCCTCTCACCATGGAGACAGAGCGGGGGAGGGGCCTCTCACCATGGAGACAGAGCGGGGGAGGGGCCTCTCACCATGGAGACAGAGCGGGGGAGGGGCCTGTCACCATGGAGACAGAGCGGGGGAGGGGACTCTCACCATGGAGACAGAGCGGGGAGGGGCCTGTCACCATGGAGACAGAGCGGGGGAGGGGCCTGTCACCATGGAGACAGAGCGGGGGAGGGGCCCCTCACCATGGAGACAGAGCGGGGGAGGGGCCTCTCACCATGGAGACAGAGCGGGGGAGGGGACTGTCACCATGGAGACAGAGCGGGGGAGGGGACTGTCACCATGGAGACAGAGCGGGGGAGGGGACTGTCACCATGGAGACAGAGCGGGGGAGGGGACTGTCACCATGGAGACAGAGCGGGGGAGGGGACTGTCACCATGGAGACAGAGCGGGGGAGGGGACTGTCACCAATGAGACAGAGCGGGGGAGGGGACTGTCACCATGGAGACAGAGCGGGGGAGGGGACTGTCACCATGGAGACAGAGCGGGGGAGGGGACTGTCACCATGGAGACAGAGCGGGGAGGGGACTGTCACCATGGAGACAGAGCGGGGGAGGGGACTGTCACCATGGAGACAGAGCGGGGGAGGGGACTGTCACCATGGAGACAGAGCGGGGGAGGGGACTGTCACCATGGAGACAGTGCGGGGGAGGGGCCTCTCACCATGGAGACAGAGCGGGGGAGGGACCTGTCACCATGGAAACAGAGCGGGGGAGGGGCCTCTCACCATGGAGACAGAGCGGGGGAGGGGCCTCTCACCATGGAGACAGAGCGGGTGAGGGGACTGTCACCATGGAGACAGAGCGGGGGAGGGGACTGTCACCATGGAGACAGAGCGGGGGAGGGGCCTGTCACCATGGAGACAGAGCGGGGGAGGGGACTGTCACCAATGAGACAGAGCGGGGGAGGGGACTGTCACCATGGAGACAGAGCGGGGGAGGGGACTGTCACCATGGAGACAGAGCGGGGGAGGGGACTATCACCATGGAGACAGAGCAGGGGAGGGGACTGTCACCATGGAGACAGAGCGGGGAGGGGACTGTCACCATGGAGACAGAGCGGGGGAGGGGACTGTCACCATGGAGACAGAGCGGGGGAGGGGACTGTCACCATGGAGACAGAGCGGGGGAGGGGCCTGTCACCATGGAGACAGAGCGGGGGCGGGGCCTGTCACCATGGAGACAGAGCGGGGGAGGGGCCTGTCACCATGGAGACAGAGCGGGGAAGGGGCCTCTCACCATGGAGACAGAGCGGGGGAGGGGCCTGTCACCATGGAGACAGAGCGGGGGAGGGGCCTCTCACCATGGAGACAGAGCGGGGGAGGGGACTTTCACCATGGAGACAGAGCGGGGGAGGGGCCTCTCACCATGGAGACAGAGCGGGGGAGGGGCCTGTCACCATGGAGACAGAGCGGGGGAGGAGACTGTCACCATGGAGACAGAGCGGGGGAGGGGCCTCTCACCATGGAGACAGAGCGGGGAAGGGGCCTCTCACCATGGAGACAGAGCGGGGGAGGGGCCTCTAACCATGGAGACAGAGCGGGGGAGGGGCCTGTCACCATGGAGACAGAGCGGGGGAGGGGCCTCTCACCATGGAGACAGAGCGGGGGAGGGGCCTCTCACCATGGAGACAGAGCGGGGGAGGGGACTGTCACCATGGAGACAGAGCGGGGGAGGGGCCTCTCACCATGGAGACAGAGCGGGGGAGGGGCCCCTCACCATGGAGACAGAGCGGGGGAGGGGCCTGTCACCATGGAGACAGAGCGGGGGAGGGGCCTGTCACCATGGAGACAGAGCGGGGGAGGGGACTGTCACCATGGCGACAGAGCGGGGGAGGGGCCTGTCACCATGGAGACAGAGCGTGGGAGGGGCCTCTCACCATGGATACAGAGCGGGGGAGGGGCCTCTCACCATGGAGACAGAGCGGGGGAGGAGACTGTTACCATGGAGTCAGAGCGGGGGAGGGGCCTGTCACCATGGAGACAGAGCGGGGGAGGGGCCTCCACCATGGAGACAGAGCGGGGGAGGGGACTGTCACCATGGCGACAGAGCGGGGGAGGGGCCTGTCACCATGGAGACAGAGCGTGGGAGGGGCCTCGCACCATGGAGACAGTGCGGGGGAGGGGCCTCTCACCATGGAGACAGAGCGGGGGAGGGGCCTGTCACCATGGAGACAGAGCGGGGGAGGGGCCTCCACCATGGAGACAGAGCGGGGGAGGGGACTGTTTCCAAGGTGACGGCGAATGGGGGCGGGGTCTGTTTCCAAGGTGACGGCGAATGGGGGCGTGGTCTGTTTCCAGAGTGACGGCGAATGGGGGCGTGGTCTGTTTCCAAGGTGACGGGAGTGGGGGCGGGGTCTGTTTCCAAGGTGACGGGAGTGGGGGCGGGGTCTGTTTCCAAGGTGACGGGAGTGGGGGCGGGGTCTCTTTCCAAGGTGACGGGAGTGGGGGCGGGGTCTGTTACCAAAGTGACGGGAGTGGGGGGCGGGGTCTGCTTCCAGAGTGACGGGAGTGGGGGCGGGGTCTGTTTCCAGAGTGACGGCGAGTGTGGGCGGGGTCTGTTTCCAGAGTGACGGGAGTGGGGGCGGGGTCTGTTTCCAGAGTGACGGGTGTGGGGGCGTGGTCTGTTTCCAGAGTGACGGGAGTGGGGGCGGGGTCTGTTTCCAAGGTAACGGAGTGGGGGCGGGGTCTGTTTCCAAGGTAACGGAGTGGGGGCGGGGTCTGTTACCAAAGTGACGGCGAGTGTGGGCGGGGTCTGTTTCCAGAGTGACGGGAGTGGGGGCGGGGTCTGTTACCAAAGTGACGGCGAGTGGGGGCGGGGTCTGTTTCCAGAGTGACGGGAGTGGGGGCGGGGTCTGTTTCCAGAGTGACAGGAGTGGGGGCGGGGTCTGTTTCCAGAGTGACGGGAGTGGGGGGCGGGGTCTGTTTCCAGAGTGACGGGAGTGTGGGCGGGGTCTGTTTCCAAGGTGACGGGAGTGGGGGCGGGGTCTGTTACCAAAGTGACGGCGAGTGGGGGCGGGGTCTGTTTCCAGAGTGACGGCGAATGGGGGCGTGGTCTGTTTCCAGAGCGACGGGAGTGGGGGCGTGGTCTGTTTCCAAGGTGACGGGAGTGGGGGGCGGGGTCTGTTACCAATGTGACGGCGAATGGGGGCGTGGTCTGTTTCCAGAGCGACGGGAGTGGGGGCGTGGTCTGTTTCCAAGGTGACGGGAGTGGGGGGCGGGGTCTGTTACCAAAGTGACGGCGAGTGGGGGCGGGGTCTGTTACCAAAGTGACGGGAGTGGGGGCGGGGTCTGTTTCCAAGGTGACGGGAGTGGGGGCGGGGTCTGTTTCCAAGGTGACGGGAGTGGGGGGCGGGGTCTGTTTCCAGAGTGACGGCGAATGGGGGCGTGGTCTGTTTCCAAGGTGACGGCGAGTGGGGGCGGGGTCTGTTACCAAAGTGACGGCGAGTGGGGGCGGGGTCTTTTTCCAGAATGACAGGAGTGGGGGCGGGGTCTGTTACCAAGGTGACCGGAGTGGGGGCGGGGTCTTTTTCCAGAGTGACGGGAGTGGGGGCGGGGTCTGTTGCCTGAGTGACGCGAGTGGGGGCGGGGTCTGTTACCAAGGTGACGGGAGTGGGTGCGGGGTCTGTTTCCAGAGTGACGGGAGTGGGGGCGGGGTCTGTTTCCAGGGTGACGGGAGTGGGGGCGGGGTCTGTTTCTAGGGTGACGGGAGTGGGGGCGGGGTCTGTTACCAAAGTGACGGGAGTGGGGGCGGGGTCTGTTACCAAGGTGACGTGAGTGGGGGCGTGGTCTGTTACCTAGGTGACGGGAGTGGGGGCGGGGTCTGTTACCTAGGTGACGGGAGTGGGGGTGGTGTCTGTTACCAAGGTGACGGGAGTGGGGGCGGGGTCTGTTTCCAGGGAGACGGGAGTGGGGGCGGGGTCTGTTTCCAGGGAGACGGGAGTGGGGGCGGGGTCTGTTTCCAGGGTGACGGGAGTGGGGGCGGGGTCTGTTTCCAGAGTGACGGAGTGGGGGCGGGGTCTGTTTCCAGGGTGACGGGGAGTTGGGGCGGGGTCTGTTTCCAGGGTGACGGGGAGTGGGGGCGGGGTCTGTTTCCAGGGAGACGGGAGAGGGGGCGGGGTCTGTTTCCAGGGTGACGGGAGTGGGGGCGGGGTCTGTTTCCAGGGTGACGGGAGTGGGGGCGGGGTCTGTTTCCAGGGTGACGGGGAGTGGGGGCGGGGTCTGTTTCCAGGGTGACGGGAGTGGGGGCGGGGTCTGTTTCCATGGTGACGGGAGTGGGGGCGGGGTCTGAATCTTTCTGATTCTTTTATAATCCCTTTCAAACTAAAAGAATCCTGATAATTATTGATAATTCTTTATAATAATTTATAAACATTTACTGACCTTTACAACCTTTATAAACTGTTTATAATTCTTCCTCTCACTTTGTAAATCTTTATAATCTTTATGATTGTCTGTGATTTATTATCCTTTATGAGACTTTATTCTCATTTATAATCTGTTACATTCACTGCCCTGGACAGAAAACATTGAAAATGATCCCCGTGGATTACTCTCAATTCAAACAGATCACAGAGCATATCATTTAAAATGGCTGCAGCACATGTCGCGTAAAATGGCCGCAGTGAAGGTGACATCAAACAGACCACAGTGCATATCATTTAAAATGGCCGCAGCACATGTCGCGTAAAATGGCCGCAGTGAAGGTGACATCAAACAGACCACAGTGCATATCATTTAAAATGGCCGCAGCACATGTCACGTAAAATGGCTGCAGTCAAGGTGACATCAAACAGACCACAGAGCATAACATTTAAAATGGACGCAGTGACGGTGACATCAAACAGACCACAGTGCATATCATTTAAAATGGCCACAGCACATGTCGCGTAAAATGGCCGCAGTGAAGGTGACATCAAACAGACCACAGTGCATATCATTTAAAATGGCCGCAGCACATGTCACGTAAAATGGCTGCAGTCAAGGTGACATCAAACAGACCACAGAGCATAACATTTAAAATGGACGCAGTGACGGTGACATCAAACAGACCACAGTGCATATCATTTAAAATGGCCGTACCATATGTCACGTAAAATGGCCGCAGTGAAGGTGACATCAAACAGACCACAGAGCACATCATTTAGAATGGCCGCAGCACATGTCGCTTAAAATGGCCGCAGTGCAGGTGACATCAAACAGACAACAGTGCATATCATCAGATCAAACTGGCCTTTGTTAAAACCAGCTGGAGTGGTACTGAGTCCCACACACACACCAGGAAACAGCCAATTCAATCCAGACCTCTATTAATGCCAGCTGGAGTGGTACTGAGCCCCACTCACACACCAGATAAGAGCCAATTGAATTTGAGCCGATATTAATACCAGCTGGAGTGGTACTGAGGCTCATTCACATACCGGGAAAGAACCAATTCAATCCAGGCCTCTATTTATACCAGCTGGAGTAAAATTAACTCCCATTTACACACCAGGAAAGAGCCAATTGAAACCGAGCCTATATTAATACCAGCTGGAGTGGTACTGAGCCCCACTCACACACCAGGAAAAAGCTAATTAAAGCCAGACCGCCATTGATACCAGCTGGAGTGGGACTGAGACCCACTCACACACCAGGAAAGAGATAGTTCATTCCAGGCTTCCATCAATACTAGCTGGAGTGGCACTGAGTCCCACTAACACCCCAGAAAGAGCCAATTCAATCCAGGTCTCTATAAATACCAGCTGGAGGGGTACTGAGTCCCACTCACACAGCAGGAAAGGGACAGTTCATTACAGGCCTCTATTAATACCAGCTGGAGTGGCAGTGAGTCCCACTCACACCAGTAAAGAGCCAATTCAATCCAGGCCTCTATTTATACCAGCTGGAGTGGTACTGAGTCCCACTCACACACCAGTAAAGAGCCAATTCAATCCAGGCCTCTATTTATACCAGCTGGAGTGGTACTGAGTCCCACTCACACAGCAGGAAAGGGACAGTTCATTACAGGCCTCTATTAATACCAGCTGGAGTGGCAGTGAGTCCCACTCACACCAGTAAAGAGCCAATTCAATCCAGGCCTCTATTTATACCAGCTGGAGTGGCACTGAGTCCCACTCACTCACCAGGAAGGAGCCAATTCAATCCAGACCTCTATTAGTAACATTTGGAGTGGGACTGAATCCCACTCACACAGCAGAGAAGAGACAGTTCATTCCAGGACTCTATTAACACCGGGTGTTCTGGCACTGTGTCCCACTCACACACCAGAAAGAGCCAATTCAAACCAGATCTCTATCAATACCAGCTGGAGTGATACTGATTCTCACGGACGCACCAGGAAAGAGACCATTCCATCCAGACCTCTAATAATACCAGCAGGATGGTACTGAGCCCCCCTCAGGCACCAGCAAGAGCCAGTTCAATCCAGACCTCTTTTAATACCAGCTGGCATGGTTCTGATTCACACTCACACACCAGGAAAGAGCAAATTCAAACCAGATCTCTATTAATACCAGCTGAAGTGGTACAGATCCCCACTCACTCCCCAGCAAAGAGCCAATTCAATCCAGGCCTCTATTAATACCAGCTGGAGTGGTACTGAGTCTCACTCACACACCAGGAAAGAGACAATTCAATTTAGGCCTCTTTTAATACCAGCAGGAGTGGCACTAATCCCCACTCACTCACCAAAAAAGGGCCAATTCAATCCATGTCTCTATTAATAGCAGAAGGAGTGGAACTGAGCCCCACTCACACACCAGGAAGTGGCTAACTCAATCCAGGCCTCTATTAATACCAGCTGGAGTGGTACTGAGTCCCACTCACACACCAGTTAAGAGCCAATTCAATCCA
This sequence comes from Heterodontus francisci, assembly GCF_036365525.1. Taxonomy (NCBI): domain Eukaryota; kingdom Metazoa; phylum Chordata; class Chondrichthyes; order Heterodontiformes; family Heterodontidae; genus Heterodontus; species Heterodontus francisci. The sequence goes on from NW_027140569.1 coordinate 247,402, forward strand.
GACCTCTATGAATAACAGCTGGAGTGGTACTGAGCCCCACTCACACACCAGGAAAGAGAGAATTCAATCCAGACCTCTATTAATACCAGCTGGAGTTCTACTGAACCCCACTCACACACCAGGAAAGAGCCAATTGAATCCAGAACACTAATTAATACCAGCTGGAGTGGTACTGAGCCCCACTCACACACCAGGAAAGAGAGAATTCAATCCAGACCTCTATTAATACCAGCTGGAGTTCTACTGAACCCCACTCACACACCAGGAAAGAGCCAATTGAATCCAGAACACGAATTAATACCAGCTGGAGTGGTACTGAGTCTCACTCACACACCAGGAAAGGGACAGTTCATTCCAGGCCACTATTAATACCAGCTGGAGTGGTACTGAGTCCCACACACACAGCAGGAAAGGGACAGTTCATTCCAGGCCACTATTAATACCAGCTGGAGTGGTACTGATTCTCACGGACACACCAGGAAAGAGACCATTCCATCCAGACCTCTAATAATACCAGCAGGATGGTACTGCGCCCCCCTCAGGCACCAGCAAGAGCCAATTCAATCCAAGCCTCTATTAATACCAGCTGGAGTGGTACTGAGTCCCACTCACACACTAAAAAGAGCCAATTCAATCCAGACCTCTTTTAATACCAGCTGGAATGGTTCTGATTCCCACTCACACACCAGGAAAGAGCAAATTCAACCAGATCTCTATTAATACCAGCTGGAGTGGTACGGAACCCCACTCACTCCACAGCAAAGAGCCAATTCAATCCAGGCCTCTATTAATACCAGCTGGAGTGGTACTGAGTCTCACTCACACACCAGGAAAGAGACAATTCAATTCAGGCCTCTTTTAATACCAGCAGGAGTGGCACTAATCCCCACTCACTCACCAAAAAAGAGCCAATTCAATCCATGTCTCTATTAATAGCAGAAGGAGTGGAACTGAGCCCCGCTCACACACCAGGAAGTGGCTAACTCAATCCAGGCCTCTATTAATACCAGCTGGAGTGGTACTGAGTCCCACACACACCAGGAAAGAGCCAATTCAATCCCAACCCTATTAATACCAGCTGGAATGGTACTGAGTCCCACTCACACACCAGTTAAGAGCCAATTCAATCCAGACCTCTATAATACCAGCTGGAGTGCGACTGAGCGCCAAGCACACAGCAGGAAAGGGACAGTTAATTCCAGGCCTCTATTAATACCATCTGGAGTGGTACTGAGTCTCACTCACACACCAGGAAAGGGACAGTTCATTCCAGGCCACTATTAATACCAGCTGGAGTGGTACTGAGTCTCACTCACACACCAGGAAAGGGACAGTTCATTCCAGGCCACTATTAATACCAGCTGGAGTGGTACTGAGTCCCACACACACAGCAGGAAAGGGACAGTTCATTCCAGGCCACTATTAATACCAGCTGGAGTGGTACTGAGTCCCACTCACACACCAGGAAAGGGACAGTTCATTCCAGGCCACTATTAATACCAGCTGGAGTGGTACTGAGTCCCACACACACAGCAGGAAAGGGACAGTTCATTCCAGGCCACTATTAATACCAGCTGGAGTGGTACTGAGTCTCACTCACACACCAGGAAAGAGACAATTCAATTCAGGCCTCTATTAATACCAGCTGGACTGGTACTGAACCCCATTCACCCACCCGGAAAGAGCGAATTCAGTCCAGACCTGTTTCAATCCCAGTTGGAGTGGTTCTGAGCCCCACTCACACACCAGGAAAGTGCCAATTCAATACAGACCTCTATAATACCAGCTGCAGTGCGACTGAGTCCCACTCACACAGCAGGAAAGGGACAGTTCATTCCAGGCTTCTATTAATCCCAGCTGGAGTGGTTCTGAGCCCCAGTCAAACACCAGGAAACGGCCAATTCAATCTAGGCCTCTATTAATACCAGCTGGAGTGGAATTAACCCCCACTCACACACCAGGAAATAGCCAATTCAATCCAGACCTCTATTAATACCAGCAGGAATGGTACTGAGCCCCACGCAGACACCAGAAAGATCCAATTCAATCCAGGCCTCTATTAATACCAGCTGGAGGGGTACTGAGTCTCACTCACAAACCAGGAAAGGGCAGTTCATTCCAGGCCTCTATTAATACCAGCTGGAGTGGAATTAACTCCATCACACACACCAGAAACAGCCAATTCAATCCTGACCTCTATAATACCAGCTGGTGTGCGTCTAAGTCCCACTCACACGCCATGAAGGGGTAAGTTCATTGCAGGCTTCTATTAATACCAGCTGGAGTGGTATTGAGTCCCACTCACAAACCAGGAAAGAGCCAATTCAATTCAGACCTCTATTAATACTAGCTGGAGTGGTACTGAGTCCCACTCACAAACCAGGAAAGAGCCAATTCAATTCAGGCCTCTATTAATACTAGCTGGAGTGGTACTGAGTCCCACTCACAAACCAGGAAAGTACCAATTCAATTCAGGCCTCTATTAATACTAGCTGGAGTGGAATTAACTCCATCACACACACCAGAAAGAGCCAATTCAATCCTGACCTCTATAATACCAGCTGGTGTGCGTCTGAGTCCCTCTCACACGCCATGAAGGGGTCAGTTCATTCCAGGCCTCTATTCATACCAGCTGGAGTGGTACTGAGCCCCACGCAGACACCAGAAAGATCCAATTCAATTCAGGCCTCTATTAATTCGAGCTGGAGTGGTACTGAGTCCCACTCACAAACCAGGAAAGTGTCAATTCAATCCAGACCTCCATAATACCAGCTGGAGTGCGTCTGAGTCCCTCTCACACGCCATGAAGGGGTCAGTTCATTCCAGGCCTCTATTCATACCAGCTGGAGTGATACTGAGACCCACTCACACCCCAGGACAGAGCCAAATCAATCCAAACTTCTATTAATACCAGCAGGAGTGGGACTGAGGATCACTCAGACACCAGGAAAGAGGCAATTAAATCCAGACCTCTTAATACCAGCTGGAGTGGTACTGAGCCCCACTCACACACCAGGAAAGAGCCAATTCAATTCAGACCTCTGTAATACCAGCTGGAGTGCGACTGAGTCCCACTCACACAGCAGGAAAGGGACAGTTCATTCCAGGCCTCCATTAATAGCAGCTGGAGTGGTACTCAAAGAACAAAGAACAAAGAACAAAGATAATTACAGCACAGGAACAGGCCCTTCGGCCCTCCAAGCCTGCGCCGATCCAGATCCTCTATCTAAACATGTCACCTATTTTCTAAGGGTCTGTATCTCTTTTCTTCCTGCCCATTCATGTATCTGTCTAGATACATCTTAAAAGACTCCATCGTGCCCGCATCTACCACCTCCGCTGGTAACGCGTTCCAAGCACCCACCACCCTCTGCGTAAAGAACTTTCCACGCATATCCCCCCTAAACATTACCCCTTTCACTTTGAACTCGTGTCCTCTAGTAATTGAATCCCCCACTCTGGGAAAAAGCCTCTTGCTATCCACCCTGTCTATACCTCTCATGATTTTGTACACTTCAATCAGGTCCCCCCCTCAACCTCCGTCTTTCTAATGAAAATAATCCTAATCTACTCAACCTCTCTTCATAGCTAGCGCCCTCCATACCAGGCAACATCCTGGTGAACCTCCTCTGCACCCTCTCCAAAGCATCCACATCCTTTTGGTAATGTGGCGACCAGAACTGCAAGCAGTATTCCAAATGTGGCCGAACCAAAGTCCTATACAACTGTAACATGACCTGCCAACTCTTGTACTCAATACCCCGTCCGATGAAGGAAAGCATGCCGTATGCCTTCTTGACCACTCTATTTACCTGCGTTGCCACCTTCAGGGAACAGTGGACCTGAACACCCAAATCTCTCTGGACATCAATTTTCCCCAGGACTTTTCCATTTACTGTATAGTTCACTCTTGAATTGGATCTTCCAAAATGCATCACCTCGCATTTGCCCTGATTGAACTCCATCTGCCATTTCTCTGCCCAACTCTCCAATCTATCTATATTCTGCTGTATTCTCTAACAGTCCCCTTCACTATCTGCTACTCCACCAATCTTAGTGTCGTCTGCAAACTTGCTAATCAGTCCACCTATACTTTCCTCCAAATCATTTATGTATATCACAAACAACAGTGGTCCCAGCACGGATCCCTGTGGAACACCACTGGTCACACGTCTCCATTTTGAGAAACTCCCTTCTACTGCTACTCTCTGTCTCCTGTTGCCCAGCCAGTTCTTTATCCATCTAGCTAGTACACCTTGGACCCCATGCGCCTTCACTTTCTTCATCAGCCTGCCATGGGGAACCTTATCAAACGCCTTACTGAAGTCCATGTATATGACATCGACAGCCCTTCCCTCATCAATCAACTTTGCCACTTCCTCAAAGAATTCTATTAAGTTGGTAAGACATGACCTTCCCTGCACAAAACCATGTTGCCTATCACTGATAAGCCCATTTTCTTCCAAATGGGAATAGATCCTATCCCTCAGTATCTTCTCCAGCAGCTTCCCTACCACTGACGTCAGGCTCACCGGTCTATAATTACCTGGATTATCCCTGCTACCCTTCTTAAACAAGGGGACAACATTAACAATTCTCCAGTCCTCCGGGACCTCACCCGTGTTTAAGGATGCTGCAAAGATATCTGTTAAGGCCCCAGCTATTTCCTCTCTCGCTTCCCTCAGTAACCTGGGATAGATCCTATCCGGACCTGGGGACTTGTCCACCTTAATGCCCTTTAGAATACCCAACACTTCCTCCCTCCTTATGCCGACTTGACCTAGAGTAATCAAACATCTGTTCCTAACCTCAACATCCGTCATGTCCCTCTCCTCGGTGAATACCGATGCAAAGTACTTGTTTAGAATCTCACCCATTTTCTCTGAGTCCAAGCATAACATTCCTTCTTTTTCCTTTAGTGGGCCAATCCTTTCTCTAGTTACCCTCTTTCTCCTTATATATGAATAAAAGGCTTTGGGATTTTCCTTAACCCTGTTTGCTAAAGATATTTCATGACCCCTTTTAGCCCTCTTAATTCCTCGTTTCAGATTGGTCCTACATTCCCGATATTCTTTCAAAGCTTCGTCTTTCATCAGCCGCCTAGACCTTATGTATGCTTCCTTTTTCCTCTTAGCTAGTCTCACAATTTCACCTGTCATCCATGGTTCCCTAATCTTGCCATTTCTATCCCTCATTTTCACAGGAACATGTCTCTCCTGCACGCTAATCAACCTCTCTTTAAAAGCCTCCCACATATCAAATGTGGATTTACCTTCAAACAGCTGCTCCCAATCTACATTCCCCAGCTCCGACCGAATTTTGGTATAGTTGGCCTTCCCCCAATTTAGCACTCTTCCTTCAGGACCACTCTCGTCTTTGTCCATGAGTATTTTAAAGCTTACGGAATTGTGATCACTATTCCCAAAGTAGTCCCCTACTGAAACTTCAACCACCTGACCGGGCTCATTCCCCAACACCAGGTCCAGTATGGCCCCTTCCCGAGCTGGACTATTTACATACTGCTCTAGAAAACCTTCCTGGATGCTCCTTACAAATTCTGCTCCATCCAGAACTCTAACACTAAGTGAATCCCAGTCAATGTTGGGAAAATTAAAATCTCCTATCACCACCACCCTGTTGCTCCTACATCTTTCCATAATCTGTTTACATATTTGTACCTCTATCTCACGCTCGCTGTTGGGAGGCCTGTAGTACAGCCCCAACATTGTTACCGCACCCTTCCTATTTCTGAGTTCTGTCCATATTGCCTCACTGCTCGAGTCCTCCATAGTGCCCTCCTTCAGCACAGCTGTGATATCCTCTTTGACCAGTAATGCAACTCCTCCACCCCTTTTACCTCCCTCTCTATCCCGCCTGAAGCATCGATATCCTGGGATATTTAGTTGCCAATCATGCCCTTCCCTCAACCAAGTCTCAGTAAGAGCAATAACATCATACTCCCAGGTACTAATCCAAGCCCTAAGTTCATCTGCCTTACCTACTACACTTCTTGCATTAAAACAAATACACCTCAGACCACCAGTCCCTTTACATTCATCATCTGCTCCCTGCCTGCTCTTCCCCTTAATCACACTCACACACCAGGAAACAGCCAATTCAATCCAGACCTCTATTCATACCAGCTGGAGTGCGACTGAGTCCCACACACACAGCAGGAAAGAGCCAATTCAATCCAGGCCTCTGTTAATACCAGCTGGAATGGTAATGCGCCCCCTCACACACCAGGAAAGAGCAAATTCAATCCAGAACTCCAAGAAAAGCAGCTGGACTGATACTGAACCCCATTCACACACCCAGAAAGAGCGAATTCAGTCCAGACCTCTTTTAATCCCAGCTGGAGTGGTTCTGAGCCCCACTCACACACCAGGAAAGTGCCAATTCAATCCAGACCTCTATAATACAAGCTGCAGTGCGACTGGGTCCCATTCACACAGCAGGAAAGGGACAGTTCATTCCAGGCTTCTATTAATACCAGCTGGAGTGGCTATGAGCCCCAGTCACACACCAGGAAACGGCCAATTCAATCTAGGCCTCTATAAATACCAGCTGGAATGGAATTAACCCCCACTCACACACCAGGAAAGCGCCAATTCAATCCAGACCTCAATTAATACCAGCAGGAATGGTTCTGAGCCCCACGCAGACACCAGAAAGAGCCAATACAATCCAGGCCTCTATTAATACGAGCTGGAGGGGTACTGAGTCCCTGTCACAAACCAGGAAAGGGCAGTTCATTCCAGGCCTCTATAAATACCAGCTGGAGTGGTACTGAGACCCACTCACACACCAGAAAGAGGCAATTCAATCTGGGCCTCTATTAATACCAGCAGGAATGGTACTGAGTCCCACTCACAAACCAGGAAAGAGCCAATTCAATTCAGGCCTCTATTAATACTAGCTGGAGTGGTACTGAGTCCCACTCTCAAACCAGGAAAGAGCCAATTCAATTCAGGCCTCTATTAATACCAGCTGGAGTGGTACTGAGTCCCACTCACACATCAGGAAAGAGCCAATTCAATCCAGGCATCTATTAATACCAGCTGGAGTGGTTCTGAGTCCCACTCACACACCAGTAAAGAGCCAATTCATTGCAGGCCTCTATTAATAACATTTGGAGTGGTACTGAGTCCCACTCACACAGCTGAGAAGAGACAGTTCATTCCAGGACTCTATTAACCCCGGGTGATCTGGCACTGTGTCCCACTCACACACCAGAAAGAGCCAATTCATTTTAGGCCTCTATTAATACCAGCTGGAATGGTACTGATTCTCACGGACACACCAGGAAAGAGACAATTCCATCCAGACCTCTATTAATACCAGCTGGAGTGGTACTGAGCCCCCCTCAGGAACCAGCAGCAACCAATTCAATCCAGGCCGCTATTAATACCAGCTGGAGTGGTACTGAGTCCCACTCACACACCAAAAAGAGCCAATTCAATCCAGACCTCTTTTCATACCAGCTGGAGTGGTTCTGAGCCCCAATCACACACCCGGAAAGAGCCAATTCAATGCAGGCCTCTATTAATAACATTTGGAGTGGGACAGAATCCAACTCACACAGCTGAGAAGAGACAGTTCATTCCAGGACTCTATTAACTCCGGGTGATCTGGCACAGTGTCCCACTCACACACCAGGAAAGGGACAGTTCATTCCAAACATCAATCAATACCAGCTGGAGTGGTACTGAGCCGCCCCACTCACCCACCAGGAAAGAGCCAATTCAATCCAGACCTCTATTAATACCAGATGGGGTGGTACTGAGTCCCACTCACCCACCAGGAAAGAGCCAATTCTACCCAGACCACTATTAATAACAGATGGGGTGGTACTGAGTCCCACTCACACATCAGGAATGAGCCAATTCTACCCAGACCACTATTAATAACAGATGGGGTGGTACTGAGTCCCACTCACACACCAGGAATGAGCCAATTCAATACAGGCCTCTATTAATACCGGCTGGAGTGGTACTGAACCCCACTCACCCACCAGGAATGAGCCAATTCTACCCAGACCACTAATCGAATTTAGAATTAGAACATGACAGCGCAGTACAGGCCCTTCGGCCCTCGATGTTGCGCCGACCTGTGAAACCATCTGACCTACACTATTCCATTTTCATCCATGTGTCTATCCAATGACCACTTAAATGCCCTAAACGTTGGCGTATCTACTACTGCTGCAGGCAGGGCGTTCCACGCCCTTACTACTCTCTGAGTAAAGAAACTACCTCTCACATCTGTCCTATATCTATCACCCCTCAACTTGAAGCTATGTCCCCTCGTGTTTTCCATCACCATCCGAGGAAAAAGACTCTCACTATCCACCCTATCTAACCCTCTGATTATCTTATATGTCTCTAGTAAGTCACCTCTCCTCCTCCTTCTCTCCAACGAAAACAACCTCAAGTCCCTCAGCCTTTCCTCGTAAGACCTTCCCTCCATACCAGGTAACATCCTAGTAAATCTCCTCTGCACCCTTTCCAAAGCTTCCACATCCTTCCTATAATGCAGTGACCAGAACTGCACGCATTACTCCAGGTGCGGTCTCACCAGAGTTTTGTACAGCTGCAGCATGACCTCGTGGCTCCGAAACTCGATCCCCCTACTAATGAAAGCTAACACACCATATGCCTTCTTAACAGCCCTATTAACCTGGGAAGCAACCTTCAGGAATTTATGCACATGGACACCAAGATCTCTCTGCTCATCTACACTCCCAAGAATCTTCCCATTAGCCCAGTATTCTGCAATCCTGTTACTCCTTCCAAAGTGAATCACCTCACACTTTTCCGCATTAAACTCCATTTGCCATCTCTCAGCCCAGCTCTGCAGCCTATCTATGTCCCTCTGTACCCTACAACACCCTTCGGCACTATCCACAACTCCACCGACCTTCGTGTCATCCGCAAATTTACTAACCCACCCTTCTACACCCTCTTCCAGGTCATTTAGAAAAATGACAAACAGCAGTGGCCCCAAAACAGATCCTTGCGGTACACCACTAGTAACTATACTCCAGGATGAACATTTACCATCAACCACCACCCTCTGTCTTCTTTCAGCTAGCCAATTTCTGATCCAAAGCTCTAAATCACCTTCAATCCCATACTTCTGTATTTTCTGCAATCGCCTACCGTGGGGAACCTTATCAAACGCCTTACTGAAATCCATATACACCACATCCACTGCTTTACCCTCATCCACCTGTTTGGTCACCTTCTCGAAAAACTCAATAAGGTTTGTGAGGCACGACCTACCCGTCACAAAACCGTGCTGACTATCTCTAATGAACTTATTCTTTTCAAGATGATTATAAATCCTGTCTCTTGTAACCTTTTCCAACATTTTACCCACAACCGAAGTAAGGCTCACAGGTCTATAATTACCAGGGCTGTCTCTACTCCCCTTCTTGAACAAGGGGACAACATTTGCTATCCTCCAGTCTTCCGGCACTATTCCTGTCGACAATGACGACATAAAGATCAAGGACAAAGGCTCTGCAATCTCCTCCCTAGCTTCCCTGAGAATCCTAGGATAAATCCCATCTGGCCCAGGGGACTTATCTATTTTCACACTTTCCAAAATTGATAACACCTCCTCCTTGTGAATCTCAATCCCATCTAGCCTAGTAGCCTGAATCTCAGTATTCTCCTCAACAAAATTTTCATTCTCTACTGTAAATACTGACGCAAAATATTCATTTAACGCTTCCCCTATCTCCTCTGATTCCACACACAACTTCCCACTAATATCCTTGAGTGGCCCTAATCTAACTCTAGTCATTCTTTTATTCCTGATATACCTATAGAAAGCCTTAGGGTTTTCCTTGATCCTATCCGCCAATGACTTCTCGTGTCCTCTCCTTGCTCTTCTTAGCTCTCCCTTTAGATCCTTCCTGGCTAGCTTGTAACTCTCAAGCGCCCTAACTGAGCCTTCACGTCTCATCCTAACATAAGCCTTCTTCTTCCTCTTGATAAGCGCTTCAACTTCTTCAGTAAACCACGGCTCCCTCGCTCGACAACTTCCCCCCTGCCTTACAGGTACATACTTATCAAGGACACACAGTAGCTGCTCCTTGAATAAGCTCCACATTTCGATTGTTCCCATCCCCTGCAGTTTCCTTCCCCATCCTACGCATCCTAAATCCTGCCTAATCGCATCATAATTTCCTTTCCCCCAGCTATAATTTTTGCCCTGCGGTATATACCTGTCCCTGCCCATCGCTAAGGTAAACCTAACCGAATTGTGATCACTATCACCAAAGTGCTCACCTACATCTAAATCTCACACCTGGCCGGGTTCATTTCCCTGTACCAAATCCAATGTGGCATCGCCCCTGGTTGGCCTGTCTACATACTTTGTCAGAAAACCCTCCTGCACACACTGGACAAAAACTGACCTATCTAAAGTACTTAATAACAGCTGGAGTGGTACTGAGTCCCACTCACACACCAGGAAAGAGCCAATTCAATCCAGACTTGTGGCAAAGGGGAGTTGGAGTGAGGAGTGGAGAGTGGGGGAGGGCAGTGGGGGAGGGGAGTGGGGGATGGGAGAGGCGGGGAGTGGGGAGGGGAGTGGGGGAGCGAAGTGGGAAGAGGAGTGGAGAGGGGACTGGAGGTGAGGGGGAGGGGAGTGTGTGAGGGGTGAGGAATAGGGGAAATGGAAGTGGAGTGGGGGTGCGGAGGGGAGTGGAGGGGAGAGGTCGAGGTGAGTGGAGGAGGGGTGAGGGATAGGGGAGTGAAAAGTGGAGTGATGAAAGGAGTGGGGGAGGGGTGTACGGGAGTGGAGATTGGGGGACGAGAGTGGAGAGTGGGAAGTGGTGGAATTGAGTCGGGAGTGGGGAGTGGGGGAGAAGAGTGGAGAGGAGGCGTAGTGGGGGAGGAGAGAGGAGGCACGTGTGGGAGGGGTGGGGAGAGGAGGCGAGTGGGAGAGGGGAGGGGAGAGGAGGCGTGTGGGGGAGGGGAGGGGAGAGGAGGCGTAGTGGGGTAGGAGAGAGGAGGCAAGTGTGGGAGGGGAGGGGAGAGGAGGCGAGTGGGAGAGGGGAGGGGAGAGGAGGCGTGTGGGGGAGGGGAGGGGAGAGGAGGCAAGTGGGGGAGGGGAGAGTTGTGGAGTGGGGGAGGGGAGGGGAGAGTTGTGGAGTGGGAGGAGAGAGGGGGAGTGGGAGGGCTTTGGGGGAGGGGTGGGGGACATGCGGGAGGTCAGTTGGGAGTGGAAGAGTGGAGGAGGGGAGTAGAGGAGGGGAGTGGGGAGTGGGGAGTGAGAGGGGCGGGGGAATTGGGAGTTGGGGAGGGGAGTTGGAGTGTGTTGTATGTGAGTGGGGAGTGAGGAGTGGGGATTGGAGGAAGTGAGTGGGGAGTTGGGGAGGGGAGTGGGGGAGTGGAGTGGGGTAAGGGAGTGGGGGAAGGGAGTGGGGGAAGGGAGTGGGGGAAGGGAGTGGGGGAATGGAGTGGGGAGTGAGGAGGGGGAGTGGGGGAGGGGCGTGGAGAGTGCGGGAGGGGAGTGAGGAGGAGGAGTGGGGGTGGGAGAGTGGGAATGTGACTTGGGAAGGGAGTGAGGATGGGGAGTGGGGGTGGGGAGTGGGGATGTGAGTTGGGAGCGCAGGAGTGAGAGTGGGGAAAGGATTGTGTGTGGGTGTGGTTGTGGGGAGAGGTAAGGAGGGCAATGAGGAGTGGGGGTGGGAAGTGGGGGAGGGGGGTGGGGGAGAGGAGTGGAGAGTGGGAGAGGGGAGTGGTGGACGGGAGTTTAGAGTGGGATAGGGGAGTGGGGAGTGGGGGAAATTGAGTCTGGAGTGGAGAGTGGGGGAGGGAAGTGGGTAGTGGAGAATGGGGGAGTGGAGTGAGGACTGGGGGAGGGGAGTGGGGAGTGGGGGAGTGGAGTGGGGAGTGAGGAGTCGGGTGTGGAGGAGTGCTGCGGGGTGTGGGGGTGGGGGTGGGTGATGGGAGTGGGGAGTGGGGTAGGGGAGTGGGGTTGTGAGATGGGAGTGTGGAGTGGGGGAGGGGAGTGAGGAGTCGGGGAGGGAATGTGCAGTGGGGAGTGGGTGTGGGGGGTGGGGTGTGGGGTAGGGGAGTGGTGAGTGGGTGACATGAATGAGGAGTAGGGAGGGGAGTGTGGAGTTGGAAGTGGAGTTGGGAGTGAGGAGTGGGCAGTGGGGTAGTGGGGCGTGATGTGGGGAGATAGGAGTGGGGAGTGATGGAGTGGGGAGTGGAGTGAGGAGTGGGGAGTGGGGTTGGGGAAGGGATGGTTGAGAGGGGAGTGTGTGAGGGGAGTGGAGAGTGAGGAGTAGAGTGGGGAGTGAGTAGTGGGCAGTGGGGGAGTGGGGAATGGTGTGGGGAGTGAGGAGTAGTGAGTGGATTGGGGAGTGAGGAGTGGGGAGTGAGGAGTGAGGAGTGGGGAGTGGGGAGTTGGGAGTGGGGAGTTGAGTGGGGAGTGAGAAGTGGGGAGTGAGAAGTGGGGAGTGAGAAGTGGGGAGTGAGGGAGTGGAGTGAGAAGTGGGTAGTAGGGAGTGGGGGAGTGGAGAGGGGAGTGAGGAGTGGGGTGTGGGGGAGGGGAGTTGGGAGTGGGGGAGGGGAGTGGGGAGTGGGTGAGGGGAGTGGGGTTTGTGGGAGGGGAGTGAGGAGTGGGGGAGGGGAGTGAGCAGTGCGGGAGGGGATTGGGGATTGGGTAGTTGGGGAGGGGAGTGGTAAGTCGGTGAGGGGAGTGGGGGAGGGGAGTGAGGAGTGGGGAGTGGAGTGGGGAGTGAGGAGTGGAGAGTGGGGGAGAGGTGAGTGGGGGAGTGGGGAGTGAGGAGTCAGGGAGTGGGGAGTGAGGAGTCGGGGAGTGGGGAGTGGAGTGGGGAGTGAGGAGTGGGTGAGTGGGGGAGTGGGGAGGTGGTGGGGTGTGTAGGAGTGGAGTGATAGAGGGGCAGGGCCTTGTCGGGGAGGGGGAGTGCGGCGGGGTGTGGGGGAGAGGAGTAAGGGAGGGTAGTGGGGAGGATAGTGGGGGAGGGTAGAGGGGAGTGGGGGAGTGGAGGGGGAGGTGAGGGGAATGGAGAGTGAGGACAGGGGAGTGAGGAGTGGGGAGTGGGGGAGGGGAGTGTGGAGTGCGGGAAGGGAGTGGGGAGGGAGAGGGGGTGAGGGGTTAGAACAAAGAACAAAGAACAAAGATAATTGCAGCACAGGAACAGGCCCTTCAGCCCTCCAAGCCTGCGCCGATCCAGATCCTCTATCTAAACATGTCGCCTATTTTCTAAGCTTCTGTATCTCTTTTCTTCCTGCCCATTCATGTATCTGTCTAGATACATCTTAAAAGACTCCATCGTGCCCGCATCTACCACCTCCGCTGGCAATGCGTTCCAGGTGCCCACCACCCTCTGCGTAAAGAACTTTCCACGCATATCCCCCCTAAACATTTCCCCTTTCACTTTGAACTCGTGTCCTCTAGTAATTGAATCCCCCACTCTGGGAAAAAGCCTCTTGCTATCCACCCTGTCTATACCTCTCATGATTTTGTACACCTCAATCAGGTCCACCCTCAACCTCCGTCTTTCTAATGAAAATAATCCTAATCTACTCAACCTCTCTTCATAGCTAGCGCCCTCCATACCAGGCAACATCCTGGTGAACCTCCTCTGCACCCTCTCCAAAGCATCCACATCCTTTTGGTAATGTGGTGACCAGAACTGCATGCAGTATTCCAAATGTGGCCGAACCAAAGTCCTATACAACTGTAACATGACCTGCCAACTCTTGTACTCAATACCCCGTCCGATGAAGGAAAGCATGCCGTATGCCTTCTTGACCACTCTATTTACCTGCGTTGCCACCTTCAGGGAACAGTGGACCTGAACACCCAAATCTCTCTGTACATCAATTTTCCCCAGGACTTTTCCATTTACTGTATAGTTCACTCTTGAATTGGATCTTCCAAAATGCATCACCTCGCATTTGCCCTGATTGAACTCCATCTGCCATTTCTCTGCCCAACTCTCCAATCTATCTATATTCTGCTGTATTCTCTGACAGTCCCCTTCACTATCTGCTACTCCACCAATCTTAGTGTCGTCTGCAAACTTGCTAATCAGTCCACCTATACTTTCCTCCAAATCATTAATGTATATCACAAACAACAGTGGTCCCAGCACGGATCCCTGTGGAACACCACTGGTCACACGTCTCCATTTTGAGAAACTCCCTTCTACTGCTACTCTCTGTCTCCTGTTGCCCAGCCAGTTCTTTATCCATCTAGCTAGTACACCTTGTACCCCATGCGCCTTCACTTTCTCCATCAGCCTGCCATGGGGAACCTTATCAAATGCCTTACTGAAGTCCATGTATATGACATCGACAGCCCTTCCGTCATCAATCAACTTTGTCACTTCCTCAAAGAATTCTATTAAGTTGGTAAGACATGACCTTCCCTGCACAAAACCATGTTGCCTATCACTGATAAGCCCATTTTCTTCCAAATGGGAATAGATCCTATCCCTCAGTATCTTCTCCAGCAGCTTCCCTACCACTGACGTCAGGCTCACCGGTCTATAATTACCTGGATTTTCCCTGCTACCCTTCTTAAACAAGGGGACAACATTAGCAATTCTCCAGTCCTCCGGGACCTCACCCGTGTGTAAGGATGCTGCAAAGATATCTGTTAAGGCCCCAGCTATTTCCTCTCTCGCTTCCCTCAGTAACCTGGGATAGATCCCATCCGGACCTGGGGACTTGTCCACCTTAATGCCTTTTAGAATACCCAACACTTCCTCCCTCCTTATGCCGACTTGACCTAGAGTAATCAAACATCTGTTCCTAACCTCAACATCCGTCATGTCCCTCTCCTCGGTGAATACCGATGCAAAGTACTCGTTTAGAATCTCACCCATTTTCTCTGAGTCCAAGCATAACATTCCTTCTTTTTCCTTTGGTGGGCCAATCCTTTCTCTAGTTACCCTCTTTCTCCTTATATATGAATATCAGGCTTTGGGATTTTCCTTAACCCTGTTTGCTAAAGATATTTCATGACCCCTTTTAGCCCTCTTAATTCCTCGTTTCAGATTGGTCCTACATTCCCGATATTCTTTCAAAGCTTCGTCTTTCATCAGCCGCCTAGACCTTATGTATGCTTCCTTTTTCCTCTTAGCTAGTCTCACAATTTCACCTGTCATCCATGGTTCCCTAATCTTGCCATTTCTATCCCTCATTTTCACAGGAACATGTCTCTCCTGCACGCTAATCAACCTCTCTTTAAAAGCCTCCCACATGTCACGTGTGGATTTACCTTCAAACAGCTGCTCCCAATCTACATTCCCCAGCTCCGACCGAATTTTGGTATAGTTGGCCTTCCCCCAATTTAGCACTCTTCCTTCAGGACCACTCTCGTCTTTGTCCATGATTATTCTAAAACTTACGGAATTGTGATCACTATTCCCAAAGTAGTCCCCTACTGAAACTTCAACAACCTGGCCGGGCTCATTCCCCAATACCAGGTCCAGTATGGCCCCTTCCCGAGTTGGACTATTTACATACTGCTCTAGAAAACCCTCCTGGATGCTCCTTACAAATTCTGCTCCATCTGGACCTCTAACATTAAGTGAATCCCAGTCAATGTTGGGAAAATTAAAATCTCCTATCACCACCACCCTGTTGCTCCTACATCTTTCCATAATCTGTTTACATATTTGTACCTCTATCTCACGCTCGCTGTTGGGAGGCCTGTAGTACAGCCCCAACATTGTTACCGCACCCTTCCTATTTCTGAGTTCTGTCCATATTGCCTCACTGCTCGAGTCCTCCATAGTGCCCTCCTTCAGCACAGCTGTGATATCCTCTTTGACCAGTAATGCAACTCCTCCACCCCTTTTACCTCCCTCTCTATCCCACCTGAAGCATCGATATCCTGGGATATTTAGTTGCCAATCATGCCCTTCCCTCAACCAAGTCTCAGTAATAGCAATAACATCATACTCCCAGGTACTAATCCAAGCCCTAAGTTCATCTGCCTTACCAACTACACTTCTTGCATTAAAACAAATGCACCTCAGACCACCAGTCCCTTTATATTCATCATCTGCTCCCTGCCTGTTCTTCCCCTTAGTCACACTGACTTCATTATCTAGTTCCTTACAGGCTTTTGTTACTACCTCCTCACTGTCAACTGACCTCAATTGGTTCCCATCCCCCTGCCACATTAGTTTAAACCCTCCCCAACAGCGTTAGCAAAAGCACCTCCAAGGACATTGGTTCCAGTCCGGCCCAGGTGTAGACCGTCCAATTTGTAATAGTCCCACCTCCCCCAGAACCGGTCCCAATGTCCCAAAAATCTGAACCCCTCCTTCCTGCACCATCTCTCAAGCCACGCATTCATCCTGACTATTCTTTCATTTCTACTCTGACTATCACGTGGCACTGGTAGTAATCCTGAGATTACTACCTCTGAGGTCCTACTTTTTAACTTAGCTCCTAACTCCCTAAACTCTGCTTGTAGGACCTCATCCCGTTTTTTACCTATATCATTGGTGCCTATGTGCAAAACGACAACTGGCTGTTCACCCTCCCCCTTCAGAATGTTCTGCAGCCGATCTGAGACGTCCCTGACCCGTGCACCTGGGAGGCAACATACCATTCGGGAGCCTCGTTTTCGACCACAGAACCGCCTATCTACTCCCCTTACAAACCGCCCAAATATATAGTGTTTTACTTACCCAGCAGCCCCCTGGCCTCCGCCGAAAAACAAAAGGAAATTAAATTTACTTTCAAACGGACTTTCCCAGCTGCTCACTCGCTCACTCTCTGCTCCCGAAAAAGCTGCTGCACTGAAAGGTTAGGGAGGGTAGTGAGGGTGGAGAGTGAGGGGTGCGGTGTTGAGGAGGGTAGTGCGGAGTGAGGAGTGGGGTAGGGATGAGCGGATTGTGGGAGAGGAGTGGGGGAGGGTGGTGGGGAGGGGAGTGGGGGAGGGGAGTGAGGGAGGGGGAATTGTGGAGGGGAGTGGGGGAGATGGAGTGGGCGAGGCAGATAGGCAAGTGGGGGAGGGGAGTGGAGAGTGAGGAGTGGGGGAGGGGTGAGCGGAGTAGGTGAGGGGTGTGGATGAGGGGAGTGGGGAGGGGAGTGAAGGATGGAAGTGAGGGACGAGAGTTGAGAAGTGGAGTGGGAGAG
Organism: Heterodontus francisci; assembly: GCF_036365525.1. Lineage (NCBI taxonomy): Eukaryota > Metazoa > Chordata > Chondrichthyes > Heterodontiformes > Heterodontidae > Heterodontus > Heterodontus francisci. The sequence continues at coordinate 264,552 of NW_027140569.1, forward strand.
GGGAGTGCGGTAGTGGAGCGGGGAGTGAGGGAGGGGAGGGTGATGTGAGTGGGGGAGGGGCAGTGGGATTCAGGGATGGGAGTGGGGAAGGAGAAGGAGTGTGAGGGGGAGAAGGAGGTGAGTGGGAAGTGTACGGTAGGGGAGAGTGGAGTTGGGAGTGGAGTGGAGGATGGGAGTGAGGGAGGAGAGTGGGGGAGTGGTGAAGCGGAATGAAGGAGGGCGAGGGGGAGCGGTGTGGGTGAGGGTAATAGGGGACAGAAGTGTGGGAGGGGAGTGGGGGAGGGGAAGGGGAGTGGGAGACGGGAGGGGAGGAGGGAGGGGTGCGGGGAACGGAATGGGGGTGGGCAGTGGGGGAGGGGAGTGGGGAGGGGAGTGGGGGAGGGTAGTGGAGGTTGGGGGTAGGGGAAGGGAGGCAGAAGAGGAGTGGGGAGGTGCTGGGGAGTGTAGGAGGGGGTGTTGCGTGAGGGGGAAAGGGAGGGGAAGGGTTGATGGGACTAGGGGAAAGGTGTGGGGGAAGGGATTGGGGATGGGGCGTGAGGGAGGGGGAGGGCAAAGCAGAAGGGGCACGGGGGAGGGAGAGTGGGGGAGGGTGAGTGGGATTGGGGGAGGGTAGTGGGGAGTGAGAGGGAGTGTGAGGGGAGAGGGTGGTGAGTGGGCGGTAAAGGGGACGGGAGAGAGGAGTAGGAACTAGAGTGGAGGATGCGAGTGAGGGAGGAGAGTGGGGAGTGTGGGAGGGGAGTGCAGGGGGTTGGGGAGGGGAGTAGGGGAGGGGACTGGGCAGGGGAGGGTGAGGGGAGCAGGGAGAGGAATGTGCAAGGTGGCAGTGAGAGTGGAGTGGGAAATGGGAGTGAGTTTGCAGTGTTGGTTAGGGGACGGAAGAGGGGTGTGGGGAAGGGAGGTGAGTTGGTAGGGCAGTGGAGAAGGGATGTGGGGAAGGGGACTCGTGGAGGGTAACGGGGTAGGTGGATGGTAGTGGGGGAGGTGAGTGGCGGAGGGAAATGGGGTTAGCCAATGAGGAGTAGGGTAGGTGAGTGGTGGAGGGGATTGGGGAGGGGAGAGGGAAGGGAATGGGGGAATAGAGTGGGGAAGGGGAGGGGGAAGGGCAGGGAGGGGGATGGGAGTGGTAGAGGGGGAGCAGGAAGGGAATAAGGGAGGGAAGTGGGGTGGGGTGCAGGGAACAGGGAGGGGAGTTGGGGAGTGGGGGTGCAAAGTTAGGGGAGTGGGGGAGGGTGAGTGGGGCAGGGGGAGGGTTGTGGGGAGGGAGAGGGGATGTGAGGGGGAGAGGGTGGTGAGTGAAAGGGTGTACGGGAGGGAAAAGAGGAGTGAGGAGTGGAGTGGCGGATGGGAGTGAGGCAGGAGAGTAGTGGAGTGGGGGAGGGAGTGGGAAATGGGGTCTTGGAGTGGGGGAGTGGAGTGAGGATGTGAGTGGAGGAGGGGGATGTGAGAAGTTAAGGGGAGTGATGCAGGGGAAGGGGAGTAGGGGAGAGGGGGAGTGGGGAGGGGTAGGGAATGGGAGACGGGAGTGAGTGTGCAGAGTGTGGTGGGGAGAGGGAGGGAGGGGAGTGGAATGAGGAAAGGAGGGGAGTGGACAGGGCAGTGGAGAAGGGGACTCACGGAGGGTAGTGGGGGAGGTGTGGGGTAGTGGGGGAGGGTAGTGGGGAAGGGTACTGGGGGAGGGTAGTGAAAGATGGGAATGGCGGAGAGGAGTGGGGGAGGCCGATGAGAAGTAGGGGGTGGGTGTTGTGGAAGGGATTGGGGAGGGGGTAAGGCGGAAGGGGGAAGGGGAGATGGAAGGGAGTGGGGGAATAGAGTGGGGAGGGAGGGGGAAGGGCGGGGAGGGAGGGGGAAGGGCGGGGAGGGGGAGTAGGGGAGGGGGGGAGGGGGAGGGAAGTGGGAGATGCAGGTGAGTGTGCAGCGGGTGGTGCGGGAGGGGAGAGGGGAGTGGAGTGGGGAAAGGAGGCGAGTGGACAGGGCAGTGGGGAAGGGGACTCGAGGAGGGTAGTGGGGGAGGTGTAGGGTAGTGGGGGAGGGCAGTGAAAGATGGGAGTGGCGGAGGGGAGTGGCGGAAGCCGATGAGAAGTAGGGGGTGGGTGTTGTGTAGGGGATTGGGGAGGGGGAAGGGGGAAGGGGAGAGGGAAGGGAGTGGGGGAATAGAGTGGGCATGTTGAGGGGGAAGGGCGTGGTGGTGGGGGGTGGGGGAGGTGGTGGGGGGTGGGGGAGGGGGAGGGGAAGGGAATGGGGAGGGTAGTGGGGGAGGGGGAGGGGAGTGGAGAGGGGATTGGGGGAGGGGAGTTGAGGGGAGGGGGTGTTGGGGAGGAGAGTGGAGGGGTAAGTGGGAGGTTGTTGGGGAGGAGAGGGGAGGGGGTAGGTGATGGGGTATTGGGGAGGAGAGGGGAAAGGGACTGGGGGTGGGGGAAGGGAATGGGGGAGGGGAGTGGGGGAGGGGAGTGGAGAGGGCAATGGGAGAGGGGAGGTGGAGGTGAGTGAGGAGGATGAGGGGAGTGAATGTGTGAATTGGGGAAGTGGAAAGGGGGAGGGGAGTCATGAGGGGCGTGGGGAAGGGAGGGAAGTGGTGAGATAGGTGTTGAAGGGGGTGAGGGAGGGAAGTGGGGGATGGGAGTGGGGGGAGTGGAGTGGGAGAGGGTGAGTGGTCTTGGGGGAGTGCGAGTGGTATTGGGGGAGGGTGCGTGGGATTGGGGGAAGGTGAGTGGGATTGGGGGGAGTGGAGTGGGATTGGGGGAGGGTGAGTGGAATTGGGAGAGGGTGGTGGGGAGTGGCGTGGAGGATGTGAGTGAGGGAGTAGGGGATGTGGCAGGGGGGTGGGGGATGGAGATGTGGCAAGGATATTAGGAAGGGAGTGAGAGAGCAAAGATGGGAGAGATGGAGATGAGTGGGGGAGCGCAGAGTTGGGGGTTAGGGGAGGGGATTGGGGAGGGGAGCGGGGAGGGGAGTGGGGGAGGGGTTGGGGTGTTGGGCAGGAGAGGAGGGTGAGGAGGGGAGTGTGGGAGGGGTTGGGGTAGGGAGTGTGGCAAGTCGGGGAGGAGTGGTGGGATTGGCAGAAGAGTGGGGGAGGGGAGTGGGGGAGGGGAGTGGGTGAGGTGTGTTGGGGAGGGGAGTTGGGGAGGGGCGTGAGGGAGGGGTTGGGGGTGTAAGGGTTGGGGAGGGAGGGGAGTGAGGGAGGGGAGTGGGGAGAGGAGTGAGGGAGGGGTCGGAGAGGGAAGGGAGTGGGGGAATGGAGTGGGGAAGATGAGGGGAGTTTGGGGGTGGGGGAGGGGAGTGGGAGTGGATTGGGGTGGGGAGGGTTCTGCTGGAGGGGTGTGCGGGAGAGGAGTGGGTGAGGTGAGGGAGTGGGGGAGGGGAATGGGAGACGGGACTGGGTGAGAGAAGTGGGAGTTAGGGAGGGACTAGGAAAGGGGAATGGGGGAAGGCGAGTGGGAAAATTGGAGTGAGTGTGTGAGGTGGGGTAGGGGAAAGGAGGGGAGTTGGGAAGGGGTGGGGGAGGGAAGGGGTGGGGGAGGGAAAGGGCGGTGGGAGATGTGGGAGAGGAGGCGAAGTGGAGTAGGGGGCTGTGAGGGGAGGGAGATGTGAGAGGTGAAGGGAGTCGCGGAGGGGAGGGCAATGGGGGCAGCGGGTGTGGAGGAGGAAAGTGGTGGAGGGGATTGAGGGATGGGAGATGAGTGGGAAGATGAGTGGGGAGGGAAATGGGGGAGGGGAGTGGGCGAGTGGAGGGGTGGGGAGAGGATGGGGAGAGGAGTGGGGGAGAGGAGTGGTGAAGAGGAGTGGGGGAGAGAAGTGGGGAGAGGAGGGGTGGGGAGTGGAAGGGGAGAGGAATGGGGAGGGGACGGGTAAGGGAGTGAGTGAATGGAGTGGGTGGGATAGTAAATTGGGTTAAGGAGGGGGAAGAGAGTGGGGGACAGGTGTTGGAGAGGGTGAGTGCGGAGGGCAGTGGACTGAGGAGGGGAATGTACGAGGGCAGTGGAGGAGGGGTGTGGGGGAAGTGAGAGTGGGGAGGGAAATGGGAGGGGAGTGGGTAGTGGGGGAGGGAAATGGGAGGGGAGTGGGGAGTGGGGTAGGTGAGTGGGGGAGAGGAGTGGGGGAGGGGAGCTCTTGGGGGAGGGGAGAGGCTGGGGGAGCGGTTTGAGGAAGGGGAGTGGGGGAGGGGAGTAAGGAGGAGTGGGGGAGGGGAGTGGGGGCAGAGTGGGGGAGGGGACTGGGGGGAGGGGACTGGGGACAGGAGTGAGGGGAGAGGTTGGGGAGGGAGGGAAGAGGGGGAATAGAGTGGGCAGAGGGACGTTAGGGGAGTGCAGCGCGGAGTTAGCAGAGTGGGTGAGGGGATTTGGAGTTGTGAGTGGGAGGAGTGGGGGAGGAGTGCGGGGGTAGTGGGGGAGGGTTGGAGGAGGGAAGTGTGGGAGGAGTGGGGGAGAAGTGGGGGAGGGGTGGGCGAAGGGAGTGGGGGGAGGGGTTTGGGGACAGGAGTGAGAGGAGGGGTTGGGGAGTGAGGGGAGTGGAGTGGGGAGAGGGTAGTTAGGGGAATGGAGGAGGGGATTTGCAGTTGGGAGTGTGAGGGGAGTGGAGTGGAGGGGAGGGGGTGGGGAGGCATGTGGCGGAGGGGCAGGGATGTGGGGGAGGGAGAGGTGGAATGAGGATGTAGGGGAACGAGAGTGGGTTAGGGTTAGGGTGAGTGCGGGACGGGAGTGGGGGAGGGGAGTGTGGGGAGAGTTGGGGAGGGCAGAGTGGGAGGGAAGGGGGAGGGGAGTGGGGGCGGTAGTGGAGGATGGGAGTGGGGAGTGGAGTGGGGTGGAGGAGGACGGGAGTAGGGGAGGGGTGTTTGGAAGTGGAGCGGGGTAATGGTAGGGGAGGGAGAGAAGTGGGAGATGGGAGGGAGTGGAGTGGGGAGGAGAGGGAGGGGATTGGGGAGGGGGACAGGAGAGCGGGGAGTGGGTAGGGCTTAGGGGCACGGGAGTGGGGGTGAGGAGGGGGTGGGAGGGTAGTGAGGGAGGGGATTTGGTGCAGGGTGTTGGGGGGAGGTAGAGGGGCAGGGGTATGGGCGAGGGGAGCGGGAGAGGGGCGGGGGTGAAGGTGAGTCGGCAGAGGAGTTGGGAGGGGTGTTTGGCAGGGGAGGTGGAGGTGTGGGGAGTGGGGAAGGGGAGTGGGGGACGAGGGACGGGAGAGAAGGGAGTGGGGGAGGGGAGTTGACCGAGTGGGGTGGGTAGTGGCGGAGGGTAGTGGAGCAAGGTAGTGGGGGAGAGGGTTTTGAGGGTAGGGCAGATGGAGGGGAGTGGCGGATGGGTGTGTGTGAGAGGGAGTGTGGGAGTGGAAGTGGGGGATGTGAGAGGGAGGGCAGTGTGGAGGGAGACCAGGTCTGAGGGGGAGAGGATGCGAACAAGGGGTGTAGGGGAGCGAAGTGAGGAGTGGGGGACTGGAGTGGACGATAGGAGTGAGAGAGGGGAGTGGGATGTGGGAGGGGAAAGGGGAGTGGGGACCGGGGACGAGTGGGGGAGGGGTGCGTTGAGGGGAATGGCAGAATGAGAGGGGAGGTGAGTGGGGAATGCGGAAGTAGAGTGGAGGATGGGGAGTGGGGAAATAGGAGAGGGGGAAGGGGAGGGTGTGTAATGGTGAGGGGGAGGGGAAGTGTTAGGGGGAGGGGAGTGTGAGGGGAGGGAGAGGGTAGTGTGGAAGGAAGTTGGGGAGGGGAGTGGGGGATGGGGAGGGGGAGTGTGGCAGAGAGTGGGGAGGGGAGTTTGAGAGGAGAGTGGGGGAGGGCAATGGTCAGAAAGGAGGGGGAAAGTGGGAGGAGGAGTGTGGAAGAAGGAGAGAGTGCGAGATTGGCGGAGGGGAGAGTGGAAGGGAGTGGGGGAAGAGAGTGGGGGATGAGGGTAGGGGAATGAAGAGGGGGCGAGAGGAGGAGGGGAATGAAGAGGGGGGAGGGGAGGTGGAGGGGAATGAAGGGGGCGGGAGGGGGTGGTGGAAGGGAATGCAGAGGGGCAGGGAGGTAGAGGTGGAGGGGAATGAAGAGGGGGGAGGGGGGTGGAGGGCAATGAAGAGGGGGAGGGAGGGGGAGGTGGAGGAGAATGAAGAGGGGGAGGGGAGGGAGGGGGAGGTGGAGGAAAATGAAGAGGGGGAGGGAGGGGGAGGTGGAGGGGGATGAAGAGGGGGAGGGAGGGGTTGGTGGAGGAGAAAGAAGAGGGGGAGGAAGGGGGTGGTGGAGGAGAATGAAGAGGGGGAGGGAGGGGCAGGTGGAGGGGAATGAAGAGGGGGAGGGAGGGGGAGGTGGAGGGGAATGAAGAGGGTAGGGAGGGGTTGGTGGAGGGGAATGAAGAGGGGGAGGGAGGGGAGGTGGAGAGGAATGGAGGGAGGGGGAGTTGCAATGGAATGAATAGGGGGAGTGAGGGGGTGGTGGAGGGGAATGAAGAGGGGGAGGGAGGGGTGGTGGGGGGGAATGAAGAGGGGGAGGGAGGGGTGGTGGAGGGGCATGAAGAGGGGGAGGGAGGGGTTGGTGGAGGAGAATGAAGAGGGGGAGGGTGGGGCGGGTGGAGGGGAATGAAGAGAGGGAGGGAGGGGTGGTGGAGGGGAATGAAGAGGGGGAGGGAGGGGTTGGTGGAGGAGAAAGAAGAGGGGGAGGGAGGGGGTGGTGGAGGGGAATGAAGAGGGCGAGGGAGGGGGAGGTGGAGGGGAATGAAGAGGGGAGGGAGGGGGTGGTGGAGGGGAATGAAGAGGGGGAGGGAGGGGAGGTGGAGAGGAATGGAGGGAGGGGGAGTTGGAATGGAATGAATAGGGGGAGTGAGGGGGTGGTGGAGGGGAATGAAGAGGGGGAGGGAGGGGTGGTGGGGGGGAATGAAGAGGGGGAGGGAGGGGTTGGTGGAGGGGAATGAAGAGGGGGAGGTGGGGGTGGTGGAGGAGAATGAAGAGGGGGAGGGAGGGGGAGGTGGAGGGGAATGAAGAGCTGAGGGAGAGGGAGGTGGAGGGGAATGAAGAGGGGGAGGGAGGGGAGGTGGAGAGGAATGAATGGGGGAGTGAGGGGGTGGTGGAGGGGAATAAAGAGGGGGAGGGAGGGGGTTGTAGAGGGGAATGAAGAGGGGGAGAGAGGGGGTATGGAGGAGAAAGAGGAGGGTGTGGGATGGGGTGATGGATGATAATGAAGAGGTGGAGGGAGGGGTGGTGGAGGGGAATGAAGAGGGGGAGGGAGGGAGGGAGTGGTGGAAGGTAATGAAGAGGGGGAGGGAGGGGGAGGTGGAGGGGAATGAAGAGGGGGAGGGAGGGGATGGTGGTGGGGAATGAAGAGGAGGAGGGTGGGGGAGGTGGATGGGAATGAAGAGGGGGAGGGAGGGGGAGGTGGAGGAGAATGAAGAGGGGAGGGAGGGGGTACGGAGGAGAAAGAAGAGGGTGTGGGAGGGGGTGATAGATGATAATGAAGAGGTGGAGGGAGGGGGTGGTGGAGGGGAATGAAGTGGGGGAGGGAGGGGGAGGTGGGAGGGGAATGAAGAGGTGGAGGGAGTGGGTGGTGGAGGGTAATGAAGAGGGGGAGGGAGGGGGAGGTGGAGGGGAATGAAGAGGGGGAGGGAGGGGATGGTGGTGGGGAATGAAGAGGAGGAGGGTGGGGGAGGTAGATGGGAATGATGAGGGGGAGGGAGGGGGAGTTGGAGGGGAATGAAGAGGGGGAGGGAGGGGGTGGTGGAGGGGAATGAAGAGGGGGAGGGAGGGGTTGGAGGAATTGAATGAGGTTGGGGCCGGAGGGGCTGGTGGAGGGGAATGAAGATGGGGGAGGGGGTGGTGGATGGGAATGACGAGTGGGAGGGAGTGGTGGTGGAGGGAATGAAGAGGGGCAGGGAGCGGGAGGTGGGGAATGAAGAGGGGGAGGGAGGGGGTGGTGGGGAATGAATAAGTGGAGGGAGGGGGTGGTGGAGGGGAATGAAGAGGGGGAGGGAGGGGGAGGTGGGGAATGAAGAGGGGGAGGGAAGATGTGTTGGAGGGGAATGAAGAGGGGGAGGGAGGGTTTGGAGGATGGGCATGAAGATGGGGAGGGAGGGGGTAGTGGAGGGGAATGAAGATGCGGAGGGAGGGGGTGGTGGAGGGGAATGAAGAGTGGGATGGAGGCGGTGGTGGACGGGAATGAAGAGGGGGAGGGAGGGGGGGGTGGTGGATGGGATAGAAGATGGGGAGGGAGGGGGTGATGGAGGTGAATGAAGAGTGGGAGGGAGGGGGAGGTGGAGGGGAATGAAGAGGGGGAGGGAGGGGGTGGTGGAGGGAAATGAAGAGTGGGAGGGAGGGGGAGGTGGAGGGGAATGAAGAGGGGGAGGGAGGGGGTGGTGGAGTTTCATGAAGATGGGGAGGGAGAGGGTGGTGGAGGGCAATGGAGAGGGGGGAGGGATGCGGTGGTGGAGTGGAATGGAGAGGGTGAGCAAGGGGGTGGTGGAGTGTGGTAGCGGAGTGGGTGATGGGTTTGGGGTAGGGGTGTGGGGTAGGGGTGTGGGTTAGGGGTGTTGTGGAGCGGAGTGCGGTCTGGGAAGTGGGGGAGGGTAGTGGGGGATGGCAGTGTGGGGTGGGAGTGTGGTAGAGACGGGCAGTGAGGACGTGAATGTAAGTGGAGTGGGGTAGGGGTGTGGGAGAGGGAGTGGGGGAGTGGGGTAGGTTAGTGTGAGAGGGGAGTTGGGGAGTGGGGGAGGGGAATGGGGAGGCGAGTGAGGGAGGGCAGCGGGTGAGGGTAGTGGGTGAGGGGAGTGGGGGAGGGGAGTGGGGGTGGGTTTGAGGGAGGGGAATTGTGGAGGGGGGTTGTCGAGGGGGTGGGGTAGGGGAGTGGGGTATGGGAGTTGTTGAGGGGACTGGGGGAGATGAGTTAGGGTGCGGGGTTGGGGAGCGGAGTTGGGGAGGGTAGTTAGGGAGGGGAGTAGGGGAGGGGTGTGGGGTAGGGGAGTGAGGTAGGGGAGTGGGGTAGGGGAGTGAGGTAGGGGAGTGCGGTAGGGGAGTGAGGTAGGGGAATGTAGGAGGGCAGTTGGGGAGGGGAGTGGGGGAGGGGAGTGGGGTAGGGGAGTTGGTTAAGTGTGTGGGGTAGGGGAGTGGGGGACGGGATTGAGGTAGGGTTATGGGGAGGGGATTGAGGTAGTGGATTGGGGGAGGGGAGTGGGGGAGGGGAGTGGGGTGGGGTAGGGGGTAGGGGAGTGGTGGAGTGGGGTGGGGTAGTGTGGTAGGGGAGTGGTGGAGTGGAGTGGGGTGGGGTAGTGGGGTGGGGTAGTGGGTTAGGAGAGTGGAGATGGGGAGTGGGGGTGCAGAGTGGTGTCAGGGAGAGTGGTAGGGGTGGTCTCTAAGGAGGTGGAGGGAAGGGGAGTGGGGAGGGGAGTTGGGGAGGGGAGTTGGAGAGGGAAGTGGGGTAGGGGAGTGGGGGAGGGAAGTGGGGTGTTGGAGTGGCTGAGGGGAGTGGCAGATGGGAGTGGATGAGGGGAGTCGGGGAGGGGAGGGCAGTGAGGAGGTGGAGGAAAGGGGAGTGAGGCAAGGCAGTGGGGTTGGGGAGAGCAGTGAGGATTTGGCGGGAAGGGGAGTGGGGAGGGTAATGGGGAGGGGAGTGGGGGAAGGGTGTGTGATAGGTCAGTGGAGTAGGGGAGTGCGGTAGGGGTGTGGGGTAGGGGTGTGGGGTAGGGGAGTGGGGTAGGGGAGTGGGGGTGGGGAATGGGGGAGGGGAGTGGGGGAGGGGAGTGAGGTAGATGTATGGGAGAGGGGATAGAGGGAGTGGAATGGGGGAAGGGATTGGCGGGAAGGGAGTGGGGTAGGGTCGTGGGGGCGGTAACTGGTGGAGTGGAGTGAGGTAGGGCAGTTTGAGATGGGAGTGGAGTGGGGGTGTGGGTGTGGGGTAGGGGAGGGCAGTGAGCAGGTGGAGGGAAGGGGAGTGACGTGGGGAGTGAGAGAGGCGGTGGCGTAGGGGAGCTGGGTAGGGGAGGTCAGTGAGGAAGAGAATGAAGAGGAGTGGGGGAGGGAAGTGAGTTAGGGGAGTGGGGTAGGGGAGTGGGAAAGTGCAGTGGGAAAGGGGAGTGGGTAGGGGAGCGCAGTGAGGAGGTGGAGAGAAGGGGAGTGGGGGAGGGTATTGGGGTCGGAGTGTTGGGAAGCGGAGTTGGGTAGGGGTGTGGGTTACGGGTGTGGTGTCAGGGCGTGGGGTAGGGGAGTGTAGTAGCAGAGTGGGGTAGGGTCGTAGGGGAGCGAGTGGGGTAGGGGCGTGGGGGAGGCATGTGGGGTCGTGGAGTGGGGTAGGGGAGTTGTGGAGGGGAGTGCAGAAGGGGAGTGGGGGAGTGGAGCAGGGTAGGGAAGTGGGGTAGGGGAGTGGGGAAGGGTAGTGGGGGATGGGAGTGTGGTAGGGGAGGGCAGTGAAGAGGTGCTGGGAAGCGGAGAGGTGGACGGGAGTGGGGGGAGGGGAGTGGGGGAGGGGGTGGGGTATGGAAGTGGGGCAGGGGAATGGGGAAGGGGTGTCGGGTAGTGGAGTTGGGTAGGGGAGTGATTTAGGGGATTGGGGCAGGGGAGCGCAGTGAGGAGGTGGAGGGAAGGGGAGTGGGGGAGTAGAGTGGGGGAGGTGTCTGGGGTAGGGGAGTTGGGTAGTGGAGGGCAGAGAGGAGGTATGGGAAGGGGAGTGGGGGAGGGGGTGGGGTAGGGGAGTGGGGGAGGAGAGTGGGGGAGGTGTCTGGGGTAGGGGAGTTGGGTAGTGGAGGGCAGAGAGGAGGTATGGGAAGGGGAGTGGGGGAGGGGTGTGGGGTAGGAGAGTTGGGGTGCGGAGTGGGGTCGGGGAGTGGTGTCGGGGATTTGGGTGGGGGAGTGGGGGAGCAGAGTGGCGGAGGGGAGTGTGGTATGGGTGTGGTAACGGGGGTTGATAAGGGAGTCGGGTAGGGGAGTTGTGAAGGGGAGTGCGGTAGGTGAGTGAGGGAGCGTGGTGGGGGATAGGTGTGTGGTAGGGGAGGGAAGTGAGGAGGTGCAGGGAATCGGAGTGGTGGACGGGAGGGGAGTGGGGGAGGGGGTGGGGTAGGGGAGTGGGGGAGGAGAGTGGGGGAGGCGAGTGGGGGAGGCGAGTGGGGGAGGCGAGTGTGAGGAGGGGAGTGGGGGAGGGGAGTGCAGTAGGGGTTTTGGCGTAGGGTATTTGGGGAAGGGAGTGCGGGAGGGGAGTGGGGGAGGGGAGTGGGGGAGGGGAGTGGGGGAGGGGAGTGGGGAGGGGAGTGGGGAGGGGAGTGGGGAGGGGTGTGGGGGAGGTTAGTGTGATGGGGAGTGGGGGAGGGGAGTGGGGGAGGGGAGAGAGGGAGGGGAGTGGGGGAGGGGAGTGAGGAAGGGGAGTTGAGGAGGGGAGTGGGGGAGAGGGGTGGAGTAGGGCAGTGGGGTATGGGATTAGGTGAGGGGAGCGGGCGAGGAGAGCTGGGGAGGGGGGGTGGGGTAGGGGTGTGGGTAGCGGAGTGGGGGAGGGGAGTTGAGGCAGGGATTGAGGTGAGGAGTGGGGGAGGGGTATTGTGCTGGAGGGGAGTGGGGGAGGGGAGTGGGGGAGGGGATTGGGGGAGGGGAGTGGGAACCTGGGAGTGGGGGAGGGGAGTGGGGGAGGGTTGTGGGGGGGGAATGGGGAATGGGAGTTTGGGAGGGGAGTGGGGGAGGGGAGTGGGGGAGGGGTGTGGGGGAGGGGAGTGGGGAGGGGAGTGGGGAGGGGAGTGGGGAGAGGCGTGATGCAGGGGAGTTGAGGAGGGGAGTTGAGGCAGGGGAGTTGAGGCGGGGAGAGGAGTGTGGGAGAGGAGTGAGGAGAGGAGTGGGGGAGAGGAGTGGGGTAGAGGAGTGGGGGAGGGGATTAGGGGACGGCGTGGGGGACGGGCGTGGGGGAGTGGGGTCGGGTTGTGGGGTCGGGGAGTGGGGTCGGAGTGTGGGGTCGGGGTGTGGGGACGGGGAGTGGGGTCGGCGAGTGGTGTCGGGGAGTGAGGGAGGGGAGCGCAGTGAGGAGGTGGAGGGAAGGGGATTGGGGGAGTGGAGTGGGAGAGGTGTCTGGGGTAGGGGAGTTGGGTAGTGGAGGGCAGTGAGTAGGTGGAGGGAAGGGGAGCGGGGAGGAGTGTGGGGTAGGAGAGTTGGGGAGTGGAGTGGGGTAGGGGAGTGAGGTAGGAGAGTGGGGTAGGGGAGTGGGGTAGGGAAATGGGGTATGGGAGTGGGGTAGGGGTGTGATGCCGGGGAGTTTGGTAGGGGAGTGGGAGAGCGGAGTGGGGGAGCAGGAGGGGAGTGTGGTAGGGGAGTGTGGTAGGGGAGTGTGGTAGGGGAGTGTGGTAGGGGAGTGTGGTAGGGGTGTGGTGACGTGGGTTTGGGTAGGGGAGTCGGGTAGGGGAGTTGTGGAGGGTTGTTGTGCAGGGGAGAGCAGTAGGCGAGTGGGGGAGGGGATTTGGGGGAGGGGATTTGGGGTCGGGGATTTGGGGTGGGGGATTTGGGGTAGGGGATTTGGGGGAGTGGAGTTGCGAGGGGAGTGGGGGAGGGGAGTGGGGGAGGGGAGTGGGGGAGGTGAGTGTGGGAGAGGAGTGGGGGAGTGGAGTGGGATAGGGAAGTTGGCCAGCTGAGTGAGGGAGCGTAGTGCGGGATAGGTGTGTGGTAGGGGAGGGCAGTGAGGTGGTGCAGGGAATTGGAGTGGTGGACGGAGGGGAGTGGGGGAGGGGGGGTGGGGGTAGGGAGTGGGGGAAGCGAGTGGGGGAGGCGAGTGGGGGCGGGGAGGGGGGAGGGGAGTGCGGTAGTGGTTTTGGGGTAGGGGATTTGGGGAGGGGAGTGAGGGAGGGGAATGATGAGGGGAGTGGGGGAGGTGAGTGGGGGAGGGAGAGGGGGAGTTTGGGGGGAGGTTAGTGTGGTAGGGGAGTGTGGTAGGGGAGTGGGGAGGGGAGTGGGGGAGGGGAGTGGGGGAGGGGGAGTATGGGAGGAGAGTTGGGGAGGGTAGAGGTTTAGGGGGTGAGGGAGGGGATGTGGGGGAGGGGAGTGAGGGAGGGGAGTTGGGTAGGGGAGTGAGAAAGGGGAGTTGAGGAGAAGGAGTGGGGTAGAGGGGTGGAGTAGGGGAGTGGGGTATGGTAAAATGTGAGGGGAGTGGGGGGAGGAGAGTTGGGGAGGGGAGTGGGTAGGGGTGTGGAGTAGGGGAGTGGGGGAGGGGAATTGAGGCAGGGAGTGAGGTGAGGAGTGGGGGAGGGGTGCTGTGGTGGAGGGGAGTAGGGGAGGGGAATGGGGGAGGGGAGTGGGGGAAGGGAGTGGGAACCTGGGAGTGGGGGAGGGGAGTGGGGGAGGGGAGTGGGGGAGGGGTGTGGGGGAGGGTTTGCGGTAGGGGAATGGGGAATGGGAGTGGGGAGGGGAGTGGGGGAGGGGAGTGGGGGAGGGGAGTGGGGGAGGGGAGTGGGGGAGGGGTGTGGGGGAGGGGAGTGGAGAGGGGAGTGGGGGAGGGAGTGGGGGAGGGGAGTGGGGAGGGGCGTGATGCAAGGGAGTTGAGGAGGGGAGTTGAGGCAGGGGGGTTGAGGAGGGGAGTTGAGGCAGGGGAGTTGAGGCGGGCAGGGGAGTATGGGAGAGGAGTGGGGGAGAGGTGTGGGGCAGAGGAGTGGGGGAGAGGTGTGCGGAGAGGAGAGGTGAGGAGAGTGGGGTAGAGGAGTGGGGGAGGGGATTAGGGGAGGGCGTGGGGGACGGGCTGTGGGGGGAGTGGGGTCGGGTTGTGGGGATCGGGTTGCTGGGTCGGGGAGTGAGGTCGGGGAGTGGGGTCGGGGAGTGGGGTCGGGGAGTGAGGGAGGGGAGCGCACTAAGGAGGTGGAGGGAAGGGGAGTGGGGGTGTGGAGTTGGAGAGGTGTCTGGGATAGGGGAGTTGGGTAGTGGAGGGCAGTGAGGAGATGGAGGGAAGGGGAGCGGGGAGGAGTGTAGTGTAGGAGAGTTGGGGAGCGGTGTGGGGTAGGGGAGTGGGGTAGGGAGTGGGGTAGGGGAGTGGGGTAGGGTGTGGTGCCGGGGAGTTTGGTAGGGGAGTGGGAGAGCGGAGTTGGGGAGCGGAGTGGGGGAGGGGAGTGTGGTAGGGGAGTGTGGTAGGGGAGTGTGGTAGGGGAGTGTGGTAGGGGAATGGTGACGGGGGTTTGGGTAAGGGAGTCGGGTAGGGGAGTCGGGTCGGGGAGTTGTGGAGGGGGTTTGTGGAGGGGAGAGCAGTAGGCGAGTGGGGGAGGGGATTTGGGGGAGGGGATTTGGGGTGGGGATTTGGGGTAGGGGATTTGGGGTAGGGGATTTGGGGGAGGGGATTTGTGGGAGGGGATTTGGGGGAGGGAGTGGGGGAGGGGAGTGGGGGAGGGGAGTGGGGAGAGGAGTGGGGGAGAGGAGTGGGGGAGATGAGTGGGAGAGTGGATTGGGGGAGGGGTGTTGCGGAGAGGAGAGTGGAGAAGAGTGGGGTAGAGGAGTGGGGGAGGGGATTAGGGGAGGGGCGTGGGGGAGGAGATTAGGGGAGGGGCGTGGAGAGGGGGTACGGGGAGTGGGGTCGGGGAGAGGGGACGGGGAGAGGGGTGGGGGAGTGGGGTCGGGGAGTGGGGGAGGGGAGAGCAGTGAGGAGGTGGAGGGAAGGGGAGTGGGGGTGTGGAGTGGGGGAGGTGTCTGGGGTAGGGGAGTTGTGTAGTGGAGGGCAGTGAGGTGGTGGAGGGAAGGGGAGCGGGGGAGGAGGGTGGGTTAGGAAAGTTGGGGAGCGGAGTGGGTTAGGGGAGTGGGGTAGGGGTGTGATGCAGGGGAGTGGGGTCGGGGCGTGAGGGAGGGGGAGCGCAGTGAGGAGGTGTAGGGAAGGGGCGTGGGGGAGTGGAGTGGGAGAGGTGTCTGGGGTAGGGGAGTTGGGTAGTGGAGGGCAGTGAGGAGGTGGAGGGAAGGGGAGCGGGGAGGGAGTGTGGGGTAGGAGAGTTGGGGAGCGGAGTGGTGTAGGGGTGTAGAGTAGGGAGTGGGGTAGGGGAGTGGGGAAGGGATGTGGTGCCCGGGAGTTTTGGTAGGGGAGTGGGAGAGCGGAGTGGGGGAGCGGAGTGGGGGAGGGGAGTGTGGTAGGGGAGTGTGGTAGGGGAGTGTGGTAGGGGTGTGGTGACGTGGGTTTGGGTAGGGGAGTCGGGTAGGGGAGTTGTGGAGGGGGGTTGTGGAGGGGGAGAGCAGTAGGCGAGTGGGGGAGGGGATTTGGGGTAGGGGATTTGGGGGAGGGGATTTGGGGGAGGGGATTTGGGGTAGGGGAGTGGGGGAGGGGAGTGGGGGAGGGGACTGGGGGAGAGGAGTGGGGGAGTGGAGCGGGGTAGGGAAGTGGGGTAGGTGAGTGAGGGAGCGTAGTGGGGGATAGGTGTGTGGTAGGGGGAAGGCAGTGAGGTGGTGCAGGGAATCGGAGTGGTGGACGGGAGGGGAGTGGGGGAGGGGGTGGGGTAGGGGAGTGGGGTAGGGGAGTGGGGGAGGCGAGTTGGGGAGCTGAGTGGGGGAGGGGAGTGGGGGAGGGGAGTGCGGTAGGGGTTTTGGGGTAGGGAATTTGGGGAGGGGAGTGGGGGAGGGGAGTGGGGGAGGGGAGTGATGAGGGGAGTGGGGGAGGGGAGTGGGGGAGGGGAGTGGGGAGGGGGTGTGAGGAGGGGTGTGGGGGAGGTTAGAGTGGTAGGGGAGTGGGGGAGGGTATTGGGGTCGGAGTGTTGGGAAGCGGAGTTGGGTAGGGGTGTGGGTTACGGGTGTGGTGTCAGGGAGTGGGGTAGGGGGAGTGTAGTAGCAGAGTGGGGTAGGGTCGTAGGGGAGCGAGTGGGGTAGGGGCGTGGGGAGGCATGTGGGTCGTGGAGTGGGGTAGGGGAGTTGTGGAGGGGAGTGCAGAAGGGGAGTGGGGGAGTGGAGCAGGGTAGGGAAGTGGGGTAGGGGAGTGGGGAAGGGTAGTGGGGGATGGGAGTGTGGTAGGGGAGGGCAGTGAAGAGGTGCTGGGAAGCGGAGAGGTGGACGGGAAGTGGGGGGAGGGGAGTGGGGGAGGGGGTGGGGTATGGAAGTGGGGCAGGGGAATGGGGAAGGGGTGTCGGGTAGTGGAGTTGGGTAGGGGAGTGATTTAGGGGATTGGGGCAGGGGAGCGCAGTGAGGAGGTGGAGGGAAGGGAGTGGGGGAGTAGAGTGGGGGAGGTGTCTGGGGTAGGGGAGTTGGGTAGTGGAGGGCAGAGAGGAGGTATGGGAAGGGGAGTGGGGGAGGGGGTGGGGTAGGGGAGTGGGGGAGGAGAGTGGGGGAGGTGTCTGGGGTAGGGGAGTA